>NC_069505.1:232249252-232264252 GCF_027579735.1 Bombina bombina | reverse complement strand
CTTTACTGTCCCTTTAAACTGTATTGAGAAATCATGCCATTTATAGTTTTAATCAAGAGGATATTTATTAAAGGGTGAATGAACAAATGTACAATATGTATCCCACTCTTAGGTTGGATTTACCTGCATGATACTCCTTTTTAGCTGGTAAATGGTACAGAAAAAAAATAGTTTCAGAGCAATTATTCATCAAGAAAAACATGTATTTTGTTTTGTCTGCTATTCATTAAGAGGTCATTCAAAATTTGTTAACAAACTCCATTAAACATGCTATTTCCTATTGGAAACATCTTCAAAACAGCAGAGGAACAGCTGGACTACCATTTAAACTTAAATCAACTTAAAACATTAGTCAGCGCTACTGCTGCAAGACAATATCATCACATAAAAAAAATAGATCTATTTTTTATAGGGTTGAGACTGGTCAAGAAAAAAAACAAAAGCTCACATACTAATTTGTTGATAACAGAATTGATCAACTGATAACTTGTTGAAGCCTTTCACACATGCAACAGAATGGTTCTCCCACCTTTAGGGCAATGGTTTTATCCACACAAACAAATGAACTACATTTTTTTGTTGGTTGTATCGGTTCATTTGTTTTATTTATGAATCGTGCATTTGTTTACAGTTTTCAGATTAATCCAACAAATAGGGAAACATGTTTCAGTGTTTTACATTCGGAATGCACATGGCTATTGTAAAAATTTAACAAAATGACATTCTGAAACCAAAAATATACTTTTTAAATCCAACAAAATAAAAAAATAAAACAACAAACATCATCGATCATATTATTGCATACAGAAATAATTATATTCAAATGCTGGATAAACACTTCAGTAATTTAAGTTTATATTTATATCAATGTTTTTCTTAAACTGACCACCATAATTGTGAATTTTTGAACACCAGAGAAGCAGTCAGCAGCTAAAGAATCTTTAGTCAGTTTTGAAATATTTGCTATTGTCAATTGTCATATTAAATGAGCAACCAAACATATTCAGTTTCATAAATGTGTGCATGTGGGTATGTACAGTATGTGTAAAAGGGCTTGTGTAATCGTGTGTATATTTGTGATATGTGGGTATGTGTGTGCATGCCGTGTGAGGGAGAATGTATGTGTGTGTAAGTGCTTGTGTCTGAGTAAGAGTGTGAGTATGTGTCTGAGTAAACATTTGTATGTGTGTGTGCATGTTAGTGTGTTCCTGCGCCTGTGTGAGGGAGCTGTATGTGTGTGTAAGTGCTTGTGTCTGAGTAAGAGTGTGAGTATGTGTATGAGTAAACGTTTGTATGTGTGTGTGCATGTTAGTGTGTTCCTGCACCTGTGTGAGGGAGCTGTATGTGTGTGTAAGTGCTTGTGTCTGAGTAAGAGTGTGAGTATGTGTCTGAGTAAACGTTTGTATGTGTGTGTGCATGTTAGTGTGTTCCTGCGCCTGTGTGAGGGAGCTGTATGTGTGTGTAAGTGCTTGTGTCTGAGTAAGAGTGTGTGTGTGTGTGCGCATGTGTGTGTGAGCATGTGTGTGCACCTCTGTGAGTGAGCATGTATGTTTGTGTATATGTAAGTGCTTGTGTATATGTATGTGTGCATGTGAGTGTGTGCCTGTTTGTGGGAGCTGTATGTGTGTGTGTGTGTGTGTGTGTAAGTGCTTGTGCCTGAGTAAGAGTGTGTGTGTGCGCATGTGTGTGTGTGTGGATGTGTGTGCACCTCTGTGAATGAGCATGTATGTTTGTCTGTGTGTAAGTGCTTATAAGTGCTTGTGTGTGTGTGTGTGTGTGTGTGTGCATGTAAAATGTCTAAGTGTTCACCTGTGTGAGTGAGCATGTATGTGTGTGTAAGTGTTTGCTTCTGAGTAAGAGTGTGTTTGTGTGTGTGCATGTGTGCGTGAGCATGTGTGTGCACCTGTGTGAGTGAGCATGTGTGTGTGTGTGTGTAAGTGCTTGCGTCTGAGTAAGAGTGTGTTTGTGTGTGTGCACCTGTGTGAGTGAGCATGTGTGTGTGTGTGTAATTGCTTGCGTCTGAGTAAGAGTGTGTTTGTGTGTGTGCATGTGTGCATGTGTGCGTGAGCATGTGTGTGCACCTGTGTGTGTGTGTAATTGCTTGCGTCTGAGTAAGAATGTGTTTGTGTGTGTGCATGTGTGCGTGAGCATGTGTGTGCACCTGTGTGAGTGAGCATGTGTGTGTAAGTGCTTGCGTCTGAGTAAGAGTGTGTTTGTGTGTGTGCATGTGTGCGTGAGCATGTGTGTGCCCCTGTGTGTGTGTGTGTGTGTGTGTGTAATTGCTTGCTTCTGAGTAAGAGTGTGTTTGTGTGTGTGCATGTGTGCGTGAGCATGTGTGTGCACCTGTGTGAGTGAGAATGTGTGTGTGTGTGTCTGTAAGTGCTTGCGTCTGAGTAAGAGTGTGTTTGTGTGTGTGCACCTGTGTGAGTGAGCATGTGTGTGTGTGTGTAATTGCTTGCGTCTGAGTAAGAGTGTGTGTGTACATGTGTGCGTGAGCATGTGTGTGCACCTGTGTGTGTGTGTAATTGCTTGCGTCTGAGTAAGAATGTGTTTGTGTGTGTGAGCATGTGTGTGCACCTGTGTAAGTGAGCATGTGTGCGTGAGCATGTGTGTGCACGTGTGTGAGTGAGCATGTGTGTGTGTGTGTAAGTGCTTGCATCTGAGTAAGAGTGTGTTTGTGTGTGTGCACCTGTGTGAGTGAGCATATATGTGTGAGTGTAAATGCAATAAATTCACCACTGTGTATTTTTCGAACAATCCCTCTTGCTTCACTCTAAAGGCCTTATAATCTACAGCTCTCTGGTCTGTACAGATTATATCAGATATCTTGTCACTACTGAGAGGTCATTTAAAGGTATATGTTAGCTTGAGAGCCTTTTATTTCACTTTACAGGTTCTCGCGTGAAGGAGAAAGTTGTACATTAAAATATAATGCTAAAAAAAAGATATTGTGTGATTTATCTCTAAAGGTGAGCACGGGCAAAAAATTTTGTTTGGTTATTTTTTTTTTAACGAATATTCAGGGAATTTAGTTTCCCCGAATATCTGTTACCCATACTATTCGATATTCATTTTGTTTAAACTAAACAAATACTGAATATTCGTTGAACATTTACATTAGTTTTTATCAAATGAATGTAAATATTCCAAAGCACCTGTATCTTATAATTACCTTCACCAGGCTGGAGAGAAACGCTAATTCTGCTCCTCTTATTCACAGAGTCCCGGCTGCGATAATAGGAGGCTTAGCGCGGGTGCTCACAGGGCCAGCACTAAAGGAACTCCTATTAGCAAGGCCGGGGCTTTGTGAAGAAGATAACTGGGTTACCACAGCTCTCCAGCGCGTTAAAGCTAAGTATTTTAACCATTTAAAGGAAACAAATCAATACTAAGGAACTTTATTTGTTTTCTTAAAATCTTTGGGTGCATTTATTTGGATATTTGTTTTGTGGAAACTAAACGAATATCCCTTTTTCATTAATGAATTTGCATTCTTTACAAAACAAATGCACAGTTCTGTTTATCTCCATGATGGCGAGTTTTTGATCTTCATATTCTCAGGGGCAGCTATCTATTGCCCACTTCTTCCAAACGCTTGTTTAAATACACTTTAAAAATGGATCAATTCAACACAATGGCCGCATTGAGCTAAAGCTGCGTTAATGGTTTGCCATCTGAGGAGAAAATCCTACGGTCACATAGTGATGTGAACCGGTAAAAGTGGGGAGAACACCCTTGAAGGCACCAGGAACATCAATGGAAAGAAAACTTTCACATTATCACTAACTTAAGCTAAGATCGCGCCCCTTCGCTTGGGTTGTTCACTAGTGGCGCAGCAACTTTCATACATCGGCTGCAACACTTGGGACTAAAGTAAACAGAAGATCAGTTTATGACATACTGAAGCCTTGGGAGGCTCACAAAGTCTCCGCAGATAATAATAATCAGGAGTCAACAGTAAACAAAAGCACACATTGCTTATAAAAACGTGCCCCAGGAAACTGCTTATAACTGCTTCACCTGTCCAATATTCTGCAGAACGCAGTCACGCAATTTAAAAACACAGGGGATAAGACCACAAGCTGAGCACTATAACAGCCCATAATAACACCCGGCTGAACACTGTATTAGTAATATAAAAGAACCGGTCCTTGAATGCACAATACACAGCAATACAAGCTGAGAAAGGGGAGACAGACAGTACCCACAGCTTATCGCACATAACCTCAAGGGACTACATATTCCAAGTGGATACATGTAAATTTGATAATCACATCATGCTATTGACCAACCTAACTACCAATGCCTGAGGAAAAAGAACTGAGCCTTAACTGATAGAATAAGTCACTGGGGAGATATAGAAATATCTGGGTCCTGAATCGATAACATCTCTCTCATGAAAACATTGATCTGGCTGGCATCCTAATTGCGCTCAGCTCCCGCTTTGACTTTTACCATGTAGACCTCATACACACCCTAAGGCATGTGTCCAGCTCCACCATTAGGGGAGTCCCCAGCCGGGACCTTACTCAAGGCTCGCCGGTAGGCCTGCCTGAAGCGCTACTGGAGCTTGAAGCAGACAGCGAGTCACAACAGTCATCAGCACATGCTATATTTAGCATGGCAAATAGGGAGTCAGATCACGAACCATCCTTCCCATGCGACATGTCAGCCACAGGGCACGTACCATCTCTAGAGGTGACCAAGGAGAGAAGCCAGTCAAATGGGAGCCTCTTACCGCTTAAGATAGCACCTAATCTTCTCCTGTCCCGCCCAATGTTGGACGCACCTGGATCCTCCCTGACCACAAGCGATATGATGGACTTACCTTCAGCACTTTGGGAGAACCCGGTACTGATCACTGCGACGTGGTGCTCAGACCTATCGATCGCAGCAGCACCAATTTACAAGTGGTTCATATTTCTGAGACATTCTTATAACTGTACTAGCAGAGCTTGGATCGGCTAGCCATGAGAGCTACAATTTGTGGTGTTCTGCTTTCCTAGGTGTTCTTGCCCCAGGAACATCTCACATATAACTCTATGGTCAAACTAAGGAGGACACTGTAACCTGATAATGACAGCTAGAAGCCTGAGATATGCCCTCATTTTTGTTGCATGCTATTATTTATGTATCTGTTATTATACTATCAGAAGGGTTTTTTATTTCCAAGTTCTATATGTCAACTGATGTGTGTTTGAACAAGCTCCCTATTCAACCTACATTATCTACTGGGTTTCCATGTCATTATATATGCGGTCTGACTTTCTATACATGTACCTGCTCTACAGCTGCTAAGGTCACTGCAATATGAATCTGTTATAATTGAACCCAGTATATTTTCCTAGTTCCCTGTTTCATAGTTTCTTATCCCTATTATAGACCCACAGTTGGTATGTATGGAAACTAGTATATATAGGTCACCAATTTGTTGACATAATGTACCCAGGATATATATAATGTGCTTACAGCGTATAATTGATATGTTATTTTTATTGGGACAGAGCCTTACTCATGCTCCCTGGAGTAAGTGCAATACACTCATTGATTGCTGAATATTTTCTCTAACTGTAGCTGATTGAGCAAGCTTAAAAAAAACAAAAACTGTATACTAGCTATGCATAAGTGTTTATGTGCTATACTTATTATATCCAATATTTATATTTCCCCAGATTTATTGTTGGGAGTATTTTTATAATTCAAATGGCTCCTATTCATTACCGAGATGTTTTAGACTTCCTCCCACTATCTCTCAGATATTCATGGCATCGGCTGTGTTGATGTGTAAGACTGTTCACCATTACATAAGATAGATCGAGCTTCTTTGCTTAGCTATTGTTTCAGGTTTGAACCTGTGTTTGAGGTGTCTTCTTGTATATTATACAATAGCTTTATGCCCTACTAGCCAAGATACTATGCTTTCCCAAAATATGGATGCTGTACATGTATACTTACATTCTAATAGCTACATTATATCCCATTTCTCTTTTTGTATAGATCTTCATATTTTATAGCATCATAGGTTATGTTTATGATTCCAGCTCAGTATCTCCTAGAGGTTTTATACCCAGCTTACATAAGGGATCCATGAGGGTTTATCAATAGCTTAAAAGCTCCTTGGTCCTAACTCGGCCCTACTTTATTTCCTCCAGATATATCAATGGTTTACCATATGAATATTGTATTGAACTAATGTTTGTCTATTTATTATTCACCTCCCTAGAGGTCCGGTTATTGTTGTATATGCATACTATACCCTATCAATAAGTTTCTGACGTCTGCTTAAAGCTTATGTATCAGGGTACCAAATTATGCATGCTTTAACCCTAATTGAAGATATTTTCATTTATCTTACTACTGCCTTCTATAGCAGCTTGGGGACACATATTTTACAGTATGGGATGTAATTCCTCACACAGCACTAGCTATACCTATATATCTTTGTTTAGCACTATTGTATACATCAACCCAGACATATTTTGAAGTACTATTGCACTTCTACATCACAGGTCAGGAAGCTCCAAGACACCCTAATTAATTATATAGTCTTTAGTATAGAGCCAGGCCTGAGAGGACCGAACTTATATACACAAGATCATAGATGTTTATAATTCTTTGCCTACATCTCCTACATTCACCTAGAGACAGTCAAGTTTTATTTCAATGGTTTCTTACTGTTTTTGAAAGTTTGGTATTAAGCAATATATTTTCCTTACTGTCATATACTAGTTTTGGCCCTGATTGAGCACCTAGACTAGGTAGTATATTGTGCAACACTAAGTTAAACAACAAATAGTCTTTATATCCTGCCATGGATGCCTGCCATGAAATTTAATTATCCCTCTATGCTTACCATCTACTCTTTTCTCACTCCTCAGACTACTTTTCTGCTCTATTATAGAAGACTTTGCCCCCCTCCCCACCATCATCCCCTATATTTTGAGCGGCTCTCACCTGCTGATTTCTACCCCCCACCCTTATACTATGGTCTAAGGGCCCGATCCGATATGCAGCGTTGCCCGCAAAAGCTGGCGACGCTGAATTTTGAGCGGGTTTGGTATCCTATATACGGTGTAACCTAGAAGTTACGCTCGTATATTTCTGCCTTCGCCCGTAGTTTTTTGGGCCATAGACAGGTATACCAAACCCACACAGTTTGGTATCCAATATACAGCGTAAGGACTTACGTGGCGAAAATGGAGAAATCTTACTCCATTTTCACCTCGCCACAAAATGCAGCCGTATTGGAGCCCCGTAACTCCCTAAACTACCTGCCAAATAAAACCTAACACCTAACGCATGTGCAATGTCTATCTACCTGTCAACCTAACGCATGTGCAATGTCTATCTACCTGTGTATTGGAGCCCCGTAACTCCCTAAACTACCTGCCAAATAAAACCTAACACCTAACGCATGTGCAATGTCTATCTACCTGTCAACCGCGATCCCCCGCCGCAATTCCTAATAAAGTATTTAACCCCTAAACCGCTGCTCCCGGACCCCGCCGCCACCTACATTAAATGTATAACCCCCTAATGTGATCCCCCTACACCGTCGCCACCTACATTACATACCCCTTAATGTGAGCCCCTTACACCGCCGCCATCTACTTTACCTACCCCCTAATGTGAGCTCCTACCCCGACGCCAGCTATATTAAATTATTAACCCCTAATCTAATCCCCCTACACCGCCGCCAGCTATATTAAATTATTAACCCCTAATCTAATCCCCCTACACCGCCGCCAGCTATATTAAAATTATTAACCCCTAATTGAATCCCCCTACACCGCCGCCAGCTATATTAAAATTATTAACCCCTAATCTAATCAACCTACACCGCCGCCACCTATAATAAATGTATTACCCGATAATCTAATCCCCCCTACACCGCCGCCACCTATATTAAATAGATTAACCCCTAATCTAATCCCCCTACACCGCCCCCAGCTATATTAACTAATTAACCCTAATTATATTAGGGTTAATATAGTTATTATATTATATATATTAACTATATTAACCCTAATTATATTAGGGTTAATATAGTTAATATCGTTATTATATTATATATATATATATATATATATATATATATATATATATATATATATATATATTGTATAATAACCCTATCTAACTCTAACACCCCTAACTAAATTCTTATTAAAATAAATCTAATTAATATTAATATTATTAATTAAAATATTCCTATTTAAATCTAAATACTTACCTATAAAATAAACCCTAAGATAGCTACAATGTAATTAATAATTACATTGTAGCTATTTCAGGGTTTATATTTATTTTACAGGTAACTTGGTATTTATTTTAACTAGGTACAATAGCTATTAAATAGTTAATAACTATTTAATAGCTACCTTGTTAAAATAATTACCAATTTACCTGTAAAATAAATCCTAACCTAAGTTACAAATATACCTACACTATCAATAAATTAAATAAACTACAAATATCTAAACTAAAATACAATTAAATAAACTAAACTAAATTACAAAAAAAACAAACACTAAATTACAAAAAATAAAAAAAGATTACAAGAATTTTAAGCTAATTACACCTATTCTAAGACCCCTAATAAAATAACAAAGCCCCCCAAAATAAAAAAATTTCCCTACCCTAAACTAAATTACAAAAGTTAACAGCTCTATTACCTGCCCTTAAAAGGGCTTTTTGCGGGGCATGCCCCAAAGAAATTAGCTCTTTTGCCTGTAAAAAAAAACACAATACCACCCCCCAACATTACAACCCACCACCCACATACCCCTACTCTAAACCCACCCAAACCCCCCTTAAAAAAACCTAACACTAAGCCCCAGAAGATCTCCCTACCTTAAGTTGTCTTCACCCAGCCGGGCTGAACTCTTCATCCAATCCGGGCGATGTCTTCATCCAAGCGGCAAAGAAGAAGTCTTCCATCCGGCGATGTCTTCATCCAAGCGGCAAAGAAAAAGTCTTCTATCCGGCGATGTCTTCATCCAAGCGGCAAAGAAGAGGTCCGGCATCTTCAATCTTCTTTCTTCAGCCCTCCAACGCGGAACATCCATCTGGCCAGATGACTGAACGACGAATGAAGTGTCCTTTAAATGACGTCATCCAAAATGGCGTCCCTCGAATTCCGATTGGCTGATAGGATTCTATCAGCCAATCGGAATTAAGGTAAGAAAATCTGATTGGCTGATTCAATCAGCCAATCAGATTCAAGTTCAATCCAATTATATAGCTCAAGTTGCGAGCTACGGGCGGCGGGGGTTCCCTCGCTTGCGCCGCAAACTACGATCTATATCGGATTGCGCCCTAAGTGTGGCCATCACAAAAGCTAACTCCCCACATCTTGTTAACTTTGAATTAGAAGGTCAAAGAGTACTTTTTCTGTGGAAGTGGGGACTATCTTCTATTTAATATAATTATAAAGCCCAAACATGGCTGCTCACCTGACTACCATAGGTCTCTCAGTTTTCGTGATCATCTGACCCAAAAGTGGCCACCCGATTAGTCAGCCAGCTACGCTATAGTATTATAAAATAGAGGTTTAAGAAGCCTATTTACTGTTATGCATTGTTGTGTTCTTCTTTTCCCCTACAAATGTCAATGTATATTAAACAATGCTATATATGTCCTTGATGTTACAATGCGATCTTTGTATGTTGTTCATATCGCAAAACCTGGATAAAAAAAAATGGATCAATTTGAATAACTGTGCATCTCTGCTTTGCTTTTGTTTGTTTTTTATTGAGGATAATAAAATATATACAAACATGAGAAAAAAAAGTAAATGAGGTACAAAGTCACATATGTATGCATCCTGTTCAGCAGTCATAGATTCAGCTATTACCATCATATTTAATATGCATAAGTATACATAGAAAAAGAGAGGAAAATAAAAAAATAAAAATAAAAGGAGGCTTCCCCCATTATTATCTTTCCTCATATTTTTCTACCCATAACTTGAATAAGTCACTCTTGGACCTTAATCTTGTGACTTCCTTGTGAAAAGGGGTTAATATTGTTTCTATTATTTCATAGCCATATCTATAATAGCCTTAGAAAAACATTTCTTGATCCATGAAAAAAAAAGCATAACAAAAGATAAAGTTACAAAAGAAGTCTGAAAGCAACATGTTCTAGACCACCGTAAGTCCTACAAACAATACCTAGATGTGTCACCATAATAAGTTGCTAATATATTTAGCGGTTCATAGATATAGCTGCGATAAACCAATACAGGCTGCAAATTGCCAGCTCCCTTCCCCCCTTCAATGCACACTTCTCTCCTTCCCCTCTTCCTCCGCTATTAAACTTTCCTTCAATTTCTACTTCCTCATCTTTCCCTCTCCTACTTCCATCTCTTAAAATAAAGGCACTATGACGTTTAGCTGATACAACCTAAGTTATGAAAAGGAGTCATAAGTTGTCTTTGGGAGTTGCTCTCATATAACTTAAAAAAGGCCAGCCATTTTTTACAAAATGTATTATTATGGGAATCTGTATCATTACAGCTATCAAACTTTTCAATTATTAATTGGGTTTGTAGAAGGAACGTTAAGTTATTAATGGTTGGTTCTTTTTTTCTTTTCCAATTCTTAAGAATTAGGTACCTCCCACCTAAGATAACTGTATTGATAAAATCTACATTCGCTTGCGGGTTCCCTTTATCCAAGGGGAAAAAGATGTGTTTGGTATCAAGGGTAAAATTGGATTTTAATAGTTTCCTTAGCCAGAATTGTATACATTGCCAAAACTGAAATATGTTTGTACAACTAAAGAACATATGAACCAGGTCGGCTCCAGATGAGTTAAAGCAAGGGCAATTATTCTGTACGTTGGGGTACCAATTAATTAAATGAGCAGGAGTTATATATATATATATATATATCTTGTTGATCAACTTAAAATGTGATTCACGCCAAGATGCAGACACCGTGGTATTTTCAACCGTTACTATGCTACATTTCAGCGTGTCCTCATCTAGTGCCGGAAAATCATGTTGCCACTTATCACACAGATTGAAAACGTTACACTGACCAGTTTTAGAAAGTAATATCCTATACCAATATTTAATAGAGTGGTTTCCTATTTTAAAAAGAGACAGGCCCATTCTTATACCTGGATGCGACCAGGCAAAGTCAAAATTTTTGGTAACTTCAAAAAACCAGTGTCGCACTTGCAAATAGGCATAGAAATCTGTGTTCTTAAGGCCATAACAATCTTTTAAAGTGTCAAAGGTAAATATTCTAGGTGAATCAGTATCATTAATTTGCCATAGATGTATCAGACCTTCCCTAGCCCATCTAGAAAATAAATTATTATTGATACCTTCCGTGAATCGAGGGTTGCCAGCAATAGGAACTAAGTCAGAGATATAGGGGTTAATTTTTAAAGAAGAATTGCCAGGCTTTTATAGTATGATAAATAGCATACCTTTTCTTAACTTTTACAGGAATAAACCTGTCGGGGCAATGTAGGAGGGCGGATAAAGAAAAGGGATCAACCAGATTCTGCTCAGCTTCCAAAAACGCAATGTAGTCCTCTCCAGTAAGCCAATCCATTGCTGGTTTAGCTAAACAAATATTATTATAGATAGATATCTCCGGAAGAGCTAGACCCCCAAACTGCCTAAGTTGGGCTAACTTTTCCAAAGCAATGCATCTTCTACCGGTCCCCCAGAGACTTCATATCTCTTTTAGTTAACAAAATAGGAATATTCTGCATTAGATACAAAAGCTTAGGTAAAACAATCATTTTGATTAGGTTAATTTTTGCAGTAATTGATAGAGGTAAGCCAGCCCATTTCATTAACAATTGTTTAATTTTCATAAATAAAGGAAGATAGTTTAAGTTGTACCAACTAGTGGGGTTTACATCTATTTTTATCCCAATGTATTTAATAAAATCTATAGCATTTTTTAATGGCATTATCATGCGTTGATCTCTGAATCCATAATATTTCTGACTTAGAGGTGTTTACTTTGTACCCCCAAAAGGCGCCAAACTCAGAGACTAGTTCTAATGTCAGTGGGATTTCTGTTTGTGTGTTAAAGAGAAATAGTAGCAGATCATTTACGTATAGCAGAAGTTTAAGACATTTACCTTCAAGTGGTATCGCAGTTAATTCCCTCCTAAGGGCTATAGTCAGGGGTTCAATAACTAAATTAAAAAGTAATGGGGAAATCGGGTAGCCCTGATGTGTTCCCTTGGCCATAGAAAAATATTCTTTAAGGGATCCATTTAGAAATATCGAAGAGGAAGCTTTTGCATAGATAGATTTTATATATTTCAAAAATTGGTCTTTAAACCCAAATTGACTCATTGTAAAAAATAAATGGTCCCATGTAATTGAGTCGAACGCCTTGTGCACGTCAACAGAAAGAATAGCAGAATCATATAAAGGTTTAGACTTATTCTGCTTACAAGCAGTTGAGCGAGATTCTAATAAAATAATTTTGCGAATATTAGCAGACATGGACATGAAGCCGACCTGGTCCATATGCACCAAGGGAGTAATAGACTTTTTAAGTCTATGGGCTAATATGGCCATTAAAATTTTGTAATCCAAATTTAATAAAGAAATTGGACGATATGAATCCATTAATTCTGGGTCTTTGCCCCTTTTGGGTATTAGTTTAATTGTAGAGGCAGAGACGAAATGAGATGGCGTCTTTTGGCCAGAAAAAATATTCATTAAAAAGTTTAAAAAGTTTGGAGTTATTTCCAACTTCAAAATTTTATAAAATTCACCAGGTAGTAAATCGGAACCCGGGGCCTTATCAAGTTTTAGTCTATCTATCGCCTGGTGGACTTCTTGTTCCTAAATGGGCATATTTAAAGTATCTAACGCTTCAGAAGACAAAGTAGGCAAGGAGATTTTCTGCCAAAACTTAGCTTTGTTATCATAATTCGGTTCTGAAGCAGAATATATTTGCTTGAAGTAATTAAGAAATTCCATATTGATTAATTCAGTATCAGTGATTCTGATTCCATCCTTGTTAATTACTTTAACACATTTCTTGGAATCCTGTATTTTAACACATTTGGCCAAAAATGTCCCAATTTTATTGCCATATCGATAAAATTTAGCTCTAAATCTAAGCTCCTGAATTGAGGCTTTCTGTGTGTTAATAATTTCCCATTCCTGTTTAGCCTTAACATATCGCTTCCAATTTTCTTGATTAGGGAAGTTTAAGTAAATATTGTATTCTTGAGATAATTTGACAATTTGGTTTTCTTAGCAAGGTATCTTTTCTTCAGTCTAGCAGCATAACTTTTAACTTCCCATCTAATAATAGTTGTTGCTGCTTCCCAAAAAATCTCATTTTTGTGGCTATATTATCCATTCTGAATGGCATACTTGTGCCATTTACCAATAAGCCATTTCTTAAAATCAACATTATTATACAGAAAACAAGGGAACCTATAGCTCCTAGAGGGCTCGTACTTTGAATCACCCCATGATAATTCTAAAGCGATAGGCACATGAACAGATATGGTGAAATCTCCCATATGGGCTTTTGGCTTTAATCCCAAAATGTTGTCTGAGATTAAAAAAAAATCAATATGAGAAAATGACTTATATTGCTTAGATTTACATGAGAAGGCCCTACAATTTGGGTTATGGAGTTGCCACACATCCTTAATTCTAAGCGCACTACAAAAGTTTTTTAGGGGTCTCCGAGTTTTTTTTACTTAGTGCTGACCAACAACCACCCACATTGCGAGATCTATCAATACTATTAAACGCCATATTAAAATCACCAGTGACAATTAGGTTGGAATTAGCATGTTGTACCAATTTATTTTTAAGATGTCCCCAAAAGGGCTCATCCATATTATTGGGCCCATATACATTACAAAAGGTAAGTAACCTATTTCCAATGCTTATATTTAAGATAATAAATCGCTCCTTAGGATCTAATTCCTGATATGTAATTTGATATTCTATTCCTCTGATTAACAGTATAGCCACGCCACACTTACATGAGGCACACAGGGTGGCAATGACTTCCCCTACCCAATGTATCTTAAGTTTATTGTGCTCAGCTTCAGAAAGGTGGGTCTCCTGTAGGAAAGCTATATCAGCCCTACTATTTTTAAGCTGGCACAAAACCTGTTTCCTTTTCATAGGGTTCGAGATACCACCTATATTCCAAGAAATAATCTTAATTTTAGTCATATTACGTTATTGACCCAAAATGTCTGCAAGGATACAGCTTTGTTTTCTCTTTCAGAAAATAATTTCAACCAGCCAGACTACACATGGTACAGGGGGTACAGAACATTATATTTAATTTCGTAGAGAGGGAAAGCCCTAAGCTGGATGGATACTTTCTAAGGAATTCTTATTTTGCATAGTGATATGTAATAACATTAGTTCAATTTTATTACACCCTAGAAGGTGCTATGACATTCTTGAATGTCCTGGATCCAGGGGTGTATAATGTATGGAAGAACATTTAAATTTGAATTGTAGAAAAAATGTTCCCCTTGACATTAGTTTTGCTTTTCAAATGTTTCTATAGAGCACGTGTTCAATTAGATGTAACTTACCTTAGCTTGAGTCTTGATTTATATTGAAATATTTTATAATCAACATTTGATTGTTGATAATATAATATTCTTAAGTTAAATTCACCATATGGAAAATATAATGATTATTGCAAAAATGATTGTGAAATATTTGGCACACACTCAAGAAAATACGGCCTACTTTCATTATTTTAAACAAATGCACTGACGTATTCTTCCATTCCTATTAGCAACTTGTGTGTTCTAGTTAAAGAGACAGTATACACCAATTTTCATATAACTATATAAAAGACACTACTATAAAGAAAAGTATGCACAGATACTGATATAAAAATCCAGTATAAAACCATTTAAAGCTTACTTAGAAGCTCCCAGTTTAGCCTCTGTTAAAAAGGTTACTGGAACACCCACTGCAAGTGGGAAATAGCAGAACCCCCCTCTCCCCCTTCCTTTGCA